>NC_056737.1:918246871-918251871 GCF_019279795.1 Protopterus annectens
TTTACTTAATAATTATCTTGATTACCATAGTTCTCATCCAAAATTTATGAAAAAATATTATAAAAGGACAATTCATTAGATTGTCTGGACTGATGAGTGACAACACTGTTTTTGACAATGAATGTGACTTTCTCACTGGTTTATTTGTACGGAAACATTACCCTTTAGATTTAATGTTGTACTTAAGAGATGAAATTAAAAATACACACAGTACCAAATACAAACCCATTTGGTATAGATTCTGCCTTTTTCAACCAGTCAGTTTGGTCAGACTCTCAAACAGAAGAAGAAAAAACACTGAATTTTTCTTTACCAATCTGCTGAGACTTAAATTCTATTAGATACATCATTATTGAGAATTGGAAAATTATTAATGGTGACCACCATTTAAGAGAAATACTAGGCTTAACTCCTAACTTCACTTACAAAAGAACCAAATCTTTCAAAACTTTTTTTGTAAACCATGATGAGCCATTTTACCTGGATGATAATGAGATTTACAAAGATTACATTGGCATGAGGGCTTGTGGTAAATGTGTCTGCTGTAAATATATTTTATAATGTGATTCTGGATAAATTGAAAATCTTCTTTGGTGACACTGACAATTTACTGCAAGTCAGAGAACTAAAATGGCAAATGCTACTAGATGCTGAGAATCACCCAGGTCTTATCGAAACTATCAACCTGAAATGCTTACTCAGACTACATCAATAACATTTTATTAACATTTTTCCATTTACATATTTTGCATTACCGGGAGTGTCTTTATGAAAATTCTATTTATGTACTGTATTTCATTGGATGTTGGGTGTGCGATGGATGAGAGAGAAAAATTTTGGAGCGAGTTGGATGAAGTGGTGTTGAGTGTACCCAAGGGTGAGAGACTAGTGATTGGAGCGGACTTCAACAGGCATGTTGAAGTGAACAGAGGGGATGAGGAAGTGATGGGTAGGTATGGTGTTAAGGAGAGGAATGCAGAAGGTCAGATGATTGTGGATGTTGTGAAAAGGATGGACATGGCTGTGGTGAATACGTATTTTAAGAAGAGGGAGAAGCATAGGGTGATGTACAAGAGTGGAGGAAGATGCACACAGGTGGATTATATCCTATGTAGGAGGGCCAGTCTGAAGGAGATTGGAGACTGTAAAGTGGTGACTGGGGAAAGTGTAGTTAAGCAGTATAGAATGGTGGTCTGCAGGTTGATGTTGGTTATCAAGAAGCGGAGGAGGAATGTGAAAGCAGTGCCAAGGATTAAATGGTGGAAGTTAAAAAAGGGTGATTGTGAGGTGGAGTTCAGGGAAGAGTTAAGACAAGCACTGGGAGGCAATGAAGAGTTACCGAATAGCTGGGTAACTACAGCAGAGCTAGTAAAGGAGACTGCTAGGAAGGTGCTTGGTGTGACATCTGGACAGAGGAAGGAGGACAAGGAGACATGGTGGTGGAATGAGGAAGTACAGGAGAGTATGCAGAGGAAGAGGCTGGCAAAGAAGAAGTGGGATTATCAAAGAGATGAAGAAAGTAGACATGAGTATAAGAAGATGAGGCGCATGGCAAAGAGATAGGTGGCGAAGGCTAAGGATAAGGCATATAGAGAGTTGTATGAGATATTGGACACTAAAGAGGGAGAAAAGGACCTGTACCGATTGGCTAGACAGAGGGACAGAGCTGGGAAAGATGTGCAACAGGTAAGGGTGATAAAGGACAGTGAGGGAAACTTTCTCACAAGTGAGAATAGTGTGTTGAGTAGATGGAAAGAGTACTTTGAAGGGCTGATGAATGAAGAGAATGAGAGAGAGAAGGTTGGATGATGTGGGGATAGTGAATCAGGAAGTGAAGCAGATTAGCAAGGAGGAAGTAAGGACAGCTATGAAGAAGATGAAGAATGGAAAGGCTGTTGGCCTAGATGACATACCAGTGGAAGCATGGAGGTGCTTAGGAGAAATGGCAGTGGAATTTTTAACCAGATTGTTTAATGAAATTTTGGAAAGTCAGAGGATGCCTGAGGAGTGGAGAAAAAGTGTTTTGGTACCTATCTTTAAGAATAAGGGTGATGTGCAGAGCTGCAGTAACTACAGATGGATAAAATTGATCAGTCACAGCTTGAAGTTATGGGAAAGAGTAGTGGAAGCTAGGTTAAGAAGGGTGGTGATGATTAGTGATCAGCAGTATGGTTTCATGCCAGGAAAGAGCACTACAGATGCAATATTTGCTCTGAGAGTGTTGTTGGAGAAATACAGAGAAGGTCAGAAGGAGTTGCATTGTGTCTTTGTGGACTTAGAGAAAGCATATGACAGGGTGCCTAGAGAGGAGTTGTGGTATTGTATGAGGAAGTCGGGAGTGGCAGAGAAGTATGTAAGAGTGGTACAGGATATGTACAAGGGTAGTGTGACATTGGTGAGGACTGCGGTGGGAGTAACAGATACGTTTAAGGTGGAGGTGGGATTACATCAAGGATCAGCTCTGAGCCCTTTCTTATTTGCAGTGGTGATGGACAGGTTGACAGATGAGATTAGATAGGAGGCCCCATGGACTATGATGTTTGCAGATGACATTGTGATATGTAGTGAGAGTAGGGACCAAGTTGAGGAGACCCTTAAGAGGTGGAGATGTGCTTTAGAGAGGAGAGGAATGAAGGTCAGCAGGGCTAAAACAGAATATATGTGTGTAAATGAGAGGGAGGGTAGAGGAATGGTGAGGATGCAAGGAGTAGAGTTGGTAAAGGTGGATGAGTTTAAGTACTTGGGATCAACAGTTCAGAGTAATGGTGACTGTGGAAGAGAGGTGAAGAAGGGAGTACAGGCAGGGTGGAATGGGTGGAGAAGAGTGTCAGGAGTGATTTGTGACAGATGGGTACCAATACGAGTGAAAGGGAAGGTCTGCAAGAGGGTAGTGAGACCAGCTATGTTACATGGGTTGGAGACGGTAGCATTGTTGAAAAGGCAGGAGTCAGAGCTGGATGTGGCAGAGTTAAAGATGTTAATTTGCACTGGGTGTGACTAGGATGGACAGGATTAGGAATCAGTATATTAGAGCGTCAGCTGAGGTTGGACAGTTTGGAGACAAAGCAAGAGAGGCGAGATTGCATTGGTTTGGACATGTGCTGAGGAGGGATGCTGGGTATATTGGAAAAAGGATGCTAAGGATGGAGCTGCCAGGTAAGAGGAAAAGAGGAAGGCCTAAGATGAGGTTTATGGATGTGGTGAGAGAGGACATGCAGGCGGTTGGTGTGAAAGAGCATGATGCAGAGGACAGGAAGAAATGGAAACAGATGATCCGCTGTGGCCACCCCTAATGGGAACAGCCGAAAGAAGATGATGATGATGATTGATGATGATGATGATTTCATTGGATGTTCTACATTAATGTTAATTTAGTTATTGATTTGTTTTCAAATGTAAAGTTCTGAAGCATTTAACTGTCAATCCGAAGAAGTCCCAGTACAGTAAAGGGAACAAAAGCTTAATATTACAATTTTATGGGTTTGTTTTTATTTCCATATGTTGATTTTACTTTATAGAAGTTAGTTTATTTTATTTCTATTCCATCTTCTTCTGAAGTTCAACGGTTATATCTATCTATATATATAATCTTTGTAAATCTCATTATCATCCAGGTAAAATGGTTCATCAGTGTTTTCAAAGAAATTTTGAAAGATTTGGTTCTTTTGTGAGTGAAGTTAGGAGTTAAGCCTAGTATTTCTCTTAAATGATCACTATTAATGATTTTCCAATTCTCAATAATGATGTCTCTAATAGAATTTAAGTCTCTGCAGATTGGTAAAGAAAAATTCAGTGTTTTTTCTTCTTCTGTTTGAGAGTCTGACCTAACTGACTGGTTGAAAAAGGCAGAATCTATACCAAATTTTAGAATGGGTTTGTATTTGGTACTGCGTGTATTTTTAATTTCATCTCTTAAGTACAATATTAAATCTAAAGGGTAATGTTTCTGTACAAATAAACCAGTGAGAAAGTCACATTCATTGTCAAAAACAGTGTCATCACTAATCAGTCTAGACAATCTAATGAATTGTCCTTTTATAATATTCTTTTTCATACATTTTGGATGAGAACTATGGTAATCAAGATAATTATTGCAAAATGTTTCCTTTCTATGAATATTGAAGGACAATTCACAAGTATTACTGTTGAAACTGATGGAAACATCTAAAAAGGAAACACTAGATCCTTTACCTGCAATAACAAAATCTAAAAAACCAATACTGTGTGACAAGGACTCTATAAAAGATTGTAAGTGAGAGTCGGAGCCATTCCAAACGAAAAAAAATATCATCAATAAATCTATGATAACATTATACTAGTTCAAAACCAGGTAAATGGACTAAAGTGTCTACTTCCCATTCACTAAGAACAAGGTTAGCAAAAGCTGGGGCAATCTTTGACCCCATAGCTACACCTCTGACTTGTCTGTAAATCTTTTGATTTAAAATAAAAGAAATTATTGTGAAGAACAATAGCTATAAGTTTTTGTAGCATTTCAATTTTGTTCTTTGAAAATTTAGCATACTTGCACAAAAAATGTTTAATATAATTTAAACCATCAGTGTTTGGTATGTTAGTATAAAGGGTAACAACATCTAGTATAAGTAATATGCAATTCTTGTTGTCAAAAGTATTCTTAGACAGAACATTCAAAAAGTCCCAAGAATCTTTGGTATAAAACGGGGTGGCCTGAGCTACAGGATTTAAAATGTAATCAATATACTCAGATATTTTCTCAGTTTTTGTTCTTTTGTTAGATATAATCAATCTAAAAGATGGATTTGTGGTGGACTTGTGTATCTTAGGAATACCAGACAGTTTGCCTAGACTGGGATTTGGTGTATTCATGAAAATAAACTCTTTTTTAGTGATGTTTAAATTCTTAAGTAAAGAGGTTAAGTAATCATATATTCTATTAAAAGCTGAAATAACAAAATCTAATTAAACTTGTTCATAAAAAACATCGTCCTTAAGTAAGTCTTCAGTTTTGTTGATGTATA